>NC_062969.1:36329807-36378239 GCF_023119035.1 Salvia hispanica | reverse complement strand
TATTTAATGATATACTGAATGGAGCTTAAAACTCTAATATTTTATATAAGAAAAAAGAAGAAAATAATATAGGATTAGTATTTTTATAAAATGGATTCATAATTTATTCATTAAGTTCAAATCTCATAATTTATTCTCTTAGTTTTGGAACATTACGTTGAATAAAACATATATGAATAAATCTCCCATTTCTCTAATATTCTACTTCTTTAGGTATATATTTTAATTTTAAATCATATCTTCCACATTTATATATATTCCATAATTAAGCTACCACATCCTTATTTAAGATGTAAGGGCAAAAAGGTAGATGTAAAAAAGTGTAGATTTAATTAAAAATATAATATAATATAAGATTACAATTTTAACCTCATTATGGCATTATGGCTTGGAGACATTATGTCTCTAAATCATTTTTCATTTAAAATATGGCTAAGAGTCTAAGACAAAGATGCGAGTGTAAAAGAACCATTGATTTCCCCTAAAAATAAAACTTTCAATTTAAATCAATTGATGCGGCAAAGAATCTAATATGTCTAATGCGGATAACTCGAATTATAGGATATCTACTTGCAAAATTATGCATCATGGTGATATCATGATTAAATATTCCCAAATATATAAAATATGATTAATTTAATTGGAAACAAGTAATTAACTTCATCTATAATCACAAAGGTGGTCTAAGATCAAAAAATAGTGAGATGAACTATGTAAGATTTGTCTAAGATTAAAATAGTCATGAGTGAACGTAAAATGATTTATCATGAAATATATATAATCTAGTTGTGACATTGTCATGAACTGAATTTTTGAAAAAAAAATGCAACTAAACTAAATATAAGAATCTATATAAACGAAAAGGAGAATGATTAAACGGAAAAACAGTAAATAAACTGAGATTGCTTCCAAGAAGTTGCGTGTTGAATATCCTAATGGTGATGATGCGAATGCAAAACCTAACCCAATATTATCTGTTCAAATAAGTACATTTGTAAAATTACTAGTTAAAACAATTAAATAAGACCACGTCCTGTCCATGTTAGCAAATAATGTAATTATATACTGCTAGTAATCAAGTATTTTATTTGATTGAGAAGGATGGCGCCATTTTGTGCTTTACTCATCTTGATTATAGGAATCCTTGCAGGTTTTAATGCTCATTATATTGTTGCTTGTTTCCGTGTCTAGTGTTTATTTTATTTTTTAAAATTTGAAAATTGCTTCTCACCTACTTAATTTTATGGATTCAAATCACCAAGAAAGTCCCCAATAGAATCGAGGAAAAAGTCTAGAAAATATTCAGACGGAGTATTATTTTATGAATTTAAGAAATCTTATAAACATTATCTTTTTACGATTCATGCAATTAATTAGGCTAGGACCTGCCTGGACCACTTAGTTTGTAACAAATAGACTACCTTATGTTACGATTTTCGTCACAGAATGATGATGTGTATCTTTTGTTTGTTTTATCAATATTGATTTAGGAAAACAACGATGTTTTATCCAACCTTGCTTGATCTATATTATATAAAAAACCGGAAATAGTAAAATACACATCATCATTCCGCTAACGAAAATCAATATATATGTGATAGTTCAGAATTTTAATGGATATTATCAATTGTTTAGTTTAGACATATTTGAGATTTTTGGCAGGTCTTTAATTGATAACAATAATCGGGGAGCCTATTTAAAATTTGGTATAAGATTCAGAGTTGTTGAATGATATTCAAGGCTAAATAAATTCTTAATGTATCCGTAGAATTGGTTCAAATTGATTTGAAGACGAAGCACAACTTATTTAATACTGACGTTACTCATTCATTTAATTAGTCAGCAATTTGAATCATCACGAAATAGAAGATAGAATCATCGATTCTTTGAAAAAACCAGCACAAATTAATCGGTTTAATAAATAATTAAACATTAGGATTTTCGGTCCAAAAATCTATAAATAGAAAAGTTGGAACGGTAGGCGTCCAGAATCCAGATATAAACAAACAGTAACTTCATACCTCTTCATTTGTTACTAGTAATTAAGAGATTAACAATTGATAGGAGGATTAAGTAGTAAATGGACTCTAGTTATATTCGTGCTAAAATTTATCAGAAACAAATAAAAAACATATGAACATGTTACATGCTTAATATTTTTAATTGTTATATAATTGATATATATCTATTTGCAACTTTACATCATACTATTATTATTACTTTGGGGATGATTAAATCAGAGTCAATCAAATCGAGTTATTCAAGTGTGGCTTTACTCGTTCTATTCTTCGGTGAGCAAGTCATTGCATATTAGCATTTGCCTAGCACGTAATCAAAATAATGACGCCTTTTATTTAAAAACCTTCTCTAATGTCATTGTGAAACGTAAAAATAATTAAAAATAGTTATGATACTGCACAACACATACCATATATTGTATCTTCTTTTGTGTTTTTGAACAAGTTTGTGTTTGATTCAATTAAGAGTTTATATTTTATTATTTAGTTTGTAATGATTTGAAGTTTTGAACTTGGGCTGGATTAAATATTTTGGGCGTAACTGTTCATTTGGGTTTACATATATAAAGACGTATATATGCAAGTGGGTTTGTGATTTCTTTACATATAATGATCATTTCCATAATGGTTTTGTGATCAAATCAAAGACTAAAAATAAGAAAATAACCATATGTAATGTTATGCTAAATGGAATAGTTATCCTTTTGATTTGAATTAACTGTTTTATAATTTGATATGTGAAATAAATAAACACCACTGAATTTCAAAATTAAATGACATATACTCCTTGTTTGCTGTTATCATTTTAAACCTTAGTTGTATATGATCACATCTCTCATTATACATAGGAATCATGTGTTTCAGTTGCAATATTGACTGGAAAATGAAAATTTATTGATACTGTCTGTTTTCAACTTAAAAATTTATCATTTTCAATAATCTTGAGTTGATATTGAAACTAAATTAATTTAAAACATATAAGAGAAAAATAAATAAATTTAATTACTCCATAAGAAAAAATTAATTAAATTCTAAATACTGTTAACTAAATATCCAATAAAATTAAAAATAAAAGTATAAATATCACTTAAATTAAAATGCAATAGTATAAAGACCTACTAATAAATAAAAATTTGTAAAAAGTATTAATGAAATAAAATATATTGGTATAAGAATCTTATGAACCAAAAATTATAAAAAAAATCATACATAAAATGGATTAGTGCAATGATCTATAAATACATTTAAAAATACATGTAATTCACTTTATATACAAGAACATATAATGAGACATCGCACTATTAGACTTGATAAAGCAATTCGAATACATGACAATTTAGATGAAGACGAGGTATATGAATAAAATTGAAAGAGACATGTCAGGTAACTTATATTCGCAGCCACAAAATCTTTTATGTAAGATATATTCACTAAGGTATAATTTAAAATATTTATATGGATTGGACCACAACTTTTTGCCATAATTTTCTGATGTCTTATTACTTATTTTATGTTTTAGATGCATTACCGTGTTAGGGACCATACTTTGGAGTATGATTGAAAAAATGGCTAAATATATTATATCATTTCAATTTTCAATATAACTATTTATTTTATTAGGTCCGTCTCTATTTTACTTGTTTAATAATTAAATCCTTTTAGTTTTATGATATCACTCAATTAATTCTTATTTAACGGTATTATTTGTTCGTCAACTTTTTTGTTATCTATACAGGGGAATTTTAGAGATATTTACAATATTACTGCCATTTGAAATTAAAAATATAATTTAATTAAACCTGATTTTATAAATAATATTGTGCATCTTACTCATTCAATTATATATAACATAAACTTCAATTCCATGCATATTAGAGAGTCAAAGACGCTACATATTCCCAAATGAGTAATACGTTTATTTAGTGTTTTAATTTCACTCAATCCCTATAAATGTTATTCATTATTTATAATGAATACAAAATGGGGATATTACAACCATTAGTAAAATAAGTTTATTTATTGTTCTGTTATCTATATCTATATATCTTATAAAAAATTTAAAATAATGACATTTTAGTTAAAAAAAAGTTTATTTATCTATTAAAATTATCTTTATTATTTAAAAGAGTCAAATAATTATAGCTCATTTACACAAACGTTTAAAACTAAAATACTCCATCAATATGCTTTTCATGAAATGAAAAAGGAATCCCAAATTGAAAATTTGAAATATAATGCGTGAGTAATGGAATGTGATCATGGGGAGCCTTTGGCTTTTCACTTCTTATAACCTCCATTGTCTTAATTTTATTGTTTATGGGGTTTTAATTTCATGTCTTTCTATATTCTCATTTTGTGCCTATAAGAGCATCTCCAATGGTCGGCTAGATGCATCCCGGGATGCAGGGGGGGATGCGAGGGGTCATTGGGAGGGGACACGGTATATCGTCCTTCGCTTGATTTTTTGACGGCTTCGCCTCACACGTCGACCCAAGTGGAGACGCAGTTCACTGGCGATGACCTTCTGTCATTGCATGATACGAGGATCGATCTCGGGGATGCGGACACTCCCGTTCCAGCGAGGCGGGCCGCGGCGAAGAAGAAGAAGACGAGGGGGAAGGCCAAGGCGGTCGGCGAGTCGTCGCAGCCCGTTGTTGACGACACCCCTGGCCGAAGAAAGTGGACGGAGGATGAGTACGCCGGGATGGTTGGAGGTGTGCGACGATCCGCTGGTTGCGAACAACCAGCGGGTCGTCAACATGTGGGTGAAGATCGAGAGCTGCCTATAGGAGGCACCGCCCGCATGGGAAGAACTTCAGCGGGGAGGAGGTCCGGAAGGGGTGGGAGCGCATCAGGGCCGCGGTGGGCCATTTTGCGAATTTGTACGCCAACGCCCTCCGTCAGCTCGAGTAGTGGCAGAATGAGGACGACGCCCGGAGGATAGCCGAGAGTCGGTTCCCCTTGGCGGGGACGTACAAGGAGTTCACCTTCGGGAGTGCTTTTTGTTGTTGAAGAACTCCGAGAAGTTCCGGGCGGGGTGCGACGGCGGGTGGCCGAAGAAAGCGACAGGCTGAACTATAGCGGCAACGGCGGCGGATCCCACGACCTCCCTCCGGATGCCGAGGAGTTTCCATCCCCTCCTTCATTTGCTGGTCGCCCCCGCCCGGTTGGACAGAAGCGGGCGCAACGGGCTGCGAGGGGCGGATCCCCCTATCGCCCCGCGAGGTCCAGTCCTCCGCCCTCCCACCCGCCCCACTCGAGTACACTCTCCATTCGCGTAACCATACGCGGGATCAGATGTACAAGGTCTTCCAAGATTGGAGGACCGCCACTGACCCCACGGAGAAGATGTTTCTTCACGAGATGCTCGAGAGCATGCGGGTTGATTCGGAAATCGCGAGGGCACGGCTAGCGGGTTCCGACGTGGGCTCAGATACCACGGGTGGCGGCGGCAGCGGCGTATGGCGGCGGCGAGGCGGCGACGACGGCGATGAGGAGTAGAGAGTGGCGGGGCTCGTGTGTTGAAGCCCTTTTTTTAAAAAAAAAATCATGTACTTTTTATTTTAAATCTTTGTACTTTTTATTAATGGAATGAATTAATTTTCCCGTATATGTGTCGTAAATTTAATTCCGTATTTTAATCGTAATTTTAATTCCGTAAATGTAGTATATTTTGAATTATTTTTATTGCGGCTGGCCTATGGCTGGCCTAAATCTGATGTGGCAGGTGGATTTTTTAGTATTGCTGACGTGGCAGGGGAGAGAATGGCTAGCCTATTGCTGGCCTATGCACCATTGGAGATGCTCTAAAAGGCTTGGAATAGTATATGGATTACACATCAATAAAAGCATTTTTCTCCTCATCTCTCAAGCTCTTTACATTTTAGTGTGTAGTTTAAGAGCACTATATTGCTTTATTCTCGGAGCTCCATCAATTTTTCGGTGCCTAGCGGATTTAAAATGTGAGTTTTGGGGGTATTTATGAAAATGTCATTTTAGTTGAAAAATTATAATTTTATTAATGCATTCCAATATTGTTTTGGATTCTGTCGATGCATGGATATTAATTACAAAACATGAATTCTCATTATTATTGTACATAATTAAAAATGAACCCAAACATTTACAAGCGACTCTTAATATTCATTACTGAAACACGTTTACAAACAACAAATATAATACCTGGCCATTTCATCTATATCTGTCTATACATATATAAAAGGGGAGTTTTAGAGATATTTACAATACTGCCATTTGAAATTAAAAATATAATATAATTAAACCTGATTTTATAATTAATATTGTGCATCTTACCCGTTCAGTTATATATAACATAAACTTCAATTCCATGCACATTAGAGAGTCAAGGATGCTACATATTGCCAAATGAGTAATACGTTTATTTAGTGTTTTAATTTCACTCAATCCCTATAAGTTATTCATTATTTATAATGAATGAAAAATGGGGATATTACAACCATTAGGAAAATAAGTGTATTTATTGTTCTGTTATCTATATCTATATATCTTATAAAAAATTTAAAATAATGACATTTTAGTTAAAAAGGTTTATTTATCTATTAAAATTATCTTTATTATTTAAAAGGGTCAAATAATTATAGCTCATTTACTCAAACGTTTAAAACTAAAATACTCCATCAATATGCTTTTCATGAAATGAAAAAGGAATCCCCAATTGAAAATTTGAAATATAATGCGTGAGTAATGGAATGTGATCATGGGAGCCTTTGGCTTTTCACTTCTTATAACCTCCAATGTCTTAATTGTATTGTTTATGGTGTTTTAATTTCATGTCTTTCTATATTATCATTTTGTGCCTGTAAAAGGCTTGGAATAGTATATGGATTACACATGAATAAAAGCATTTTTCTCCTCATCTCTCAAGCTCTTTACATTTTAGTGTGTAGTTTAAGAGCACTATATTGCTTTATTCTCGGAGCTCCATCAATTTTTTTCGGTGCCTAGCGGATTTGAAATGTTTCTACATGCTAGGAGAAAGTCGTTTTTATTTTTGGAAATAATACGTCAAATCGAGAGCACTAGCACAACATAATTGACCTTGCGGAAAGAGAGCTTTTCTCGACTCTGCTTATAGTTTGTTTTTTTATTATTATTTTCATTGTAATTTTTATTCCACTTACTGTTGTTGTTTCTTTAATTGTAATAGTTAGAGTATCGCCGGTGTTTCTACATGGTAGGAGAAAGTCGTTTTTATTTTTGGAAATAATACGTCAAATCGAGAGCACTAGCACAACATAATTTACCTTGCGGAAAGAGAGCTTTTCTCGACTCTACTTATAGTTTGTTTTTTTATTATTATTTTCATTATAATTTTTATTCCACTTACTTTTGTTTTTTCTTTAATTGTAATAATTAGAGTATCGCCGGTAGATGGTTAAAGAATTTTTAATATTTCTAACAATTTTTAAGAGAATTGGGACATCCCTAAAACATGTTCATCTTTACGAAATTTATTAGTACTATTTTTTATTAGAATTGAGAAAGCGAAAAAGTTTTAAATTTTAACTTTTTGATAATTAGGAAAAGTAAAAGTGGAAAAGTCTTTGGAGAATTTATCTAGAACCATGTGTGACATTAATTTAATTCACTTGCAAAAAATTTTTAATTGTGAATATGTGTTACTATTGGAAAAATAAAATGTTTTCCACTCAATAGTCCAATAATAAAGTAGTTTATTTAAATAGAATATTAATTTGTGCAATTATCATAATTTTACTACAAACGTCAAACAATATACTAGAATGATTCCATAATTTAAATGTAAACCCACCACGATTTTAATCTTCTTTTTGGATACAACAAATATTTTGTGGATCTACTAAAAATATTTTATGTACCCAAACGTGCAAAAGTATAGTTTTATACAGCATACGTATTTAATATTTACAAGGATGGCCATTTTGAATAATAATTTATAATTTAATTAAAATTGTGATTTATTAATGAATTTGAATCTTTAGCGATAGTTTCCTAAACCCTTTACTATAACTACAATTGATTGTATATTAATTAGAGAAAATAAGTTTTCATCATTATGGTGCAATTGTACACAAACCGGCAGCAGCAATATAAAATCAATTGATTCAAATTTTTTTTTATTACTAGCAGATTATAACGTGAAAGGTCAAACAATTTGTAACTCATTTGTTATCAATTAAATTTATAACAAATAATATTGGATTAAATTCACTAACTATACAAAAAGCTACCCGTTTTCTATAAATTTGACTTGTATAAGGATGATTTACTGAAATGGAAATAAGAAATTTGATTTGACTTTGTTCTACAAAATAATTGAGTTCCCGTATATGTTGCAAATTTCATTTACACTATTGCTTCTTTGTTTGTTGAATAGAGAAAGGGAGAGAAGTAACTAATTGAGCCGGTCGACGAGTAAAGTTCGGGTATGAAGATGTTTGTTGTCCAGAAAAAAAAGCCACATAAATATCTGACGAAGAAGATGAGAATGAAAGCTTTTTTTGCTAGGATATATCGGCTAATAAAGTTATCAAACGTCCACATTGCACAAATGAGTTAGAATTATAAACTGTGTATAATTGTATAATTAGTGGCTGATTATATGAATAGATTCCATCATGGAAATATATGTAATGGTAGAGGCATCTTTTAAGGCTATATTATAGGGATATTTTATTTTTTAAAATTAACAATTTATATATGCAATATTTGAAGCAATTTTTAGGTCTAGATATTAGGGACATGTATTATTTGATCATAATCGATGCTAAATTGTTAATCAGACAACAATTCTCCATCATTAATTTTAATAGAGATTTTGTACACTTTGTGAATGGTCCATATTAATCTTGATCAATATAACAATGAGAGGATTGCCTGTAGTTTTGTAATTAGAGATTTCAGAATAGAGATTTGTACTCTGAGTTTCCTTAATTACATTTAATGTTAAATATAAAACAAATTAGTTTTAACAAAACACTATAATTAAGAAATTCAAATTTGTTTTGATTTTTTATTTTTTAAAAAATACACTATTATTCATGTTTGACAATTTCTATTATTTATAAATTAGTTGTGATTCACTTAAAAATTAGTAAAGATGATTATTTAAGTTAATTATTTGTTTGGTTTAATATTATTAATAACAACTATACTAATGTTAAATTATGTATAATTCAAAAATAATAAAACATCTAATAATAAGTTATTTGAGCCTTCACATATGTATTTCATTCCTTCGATTACATTCCTAGCACCTGTGAAACATAATTATTCGATTAGATAGAATACAAGTTTACCTTCAACAAAACACTACTTCTGGCTGCAATAAATAATACCATTGGGTGAATAGATGCTTGGATGAATGCAAGCAAAATTCATTTTTTTGTTTACCGTTCACATAGCCATATAGTAAAACACTTTTTTGAATGAGCATATAAACAGATTTGCAGCCAAGATTCAGGTAAAAAAAACCTCTACTATCAGCCAAGGATTATCAGTAAGGATTATCAGTGTAAGATATCGAATACAGATCTAAAACCCTCAAAATAGAATAAGTGATCAACAAAGTAAAATTGAACTGGGACGGAGGGAGAATTTTATTGAGCTTTGGCTCATTTGTTGGTCATGGTAAATATATTTTAAAGTTAAGAGTTTAGGATTTAGGGTTCAAGGTTTGGGGTTTTAGTGTATAGGGTCACTATAATGCAATGAAATAAAGTTCGACTAGGAAGTGTCTCACCAGTGCAATCTTAAATTATAGCTTTTGATAAACAATATCTTAAATCTTATTAGGAGAAGTGGTAATTATACATTCTTTAGGATTTTTCGTTTTGGTGACGTTAGAACTATTGTTCAATTATATTATAATTTTTGTTTTGATCTTTAATGCCATTGGAATCTATCTTAAGAAATAATGTATGGAAGACTCTTAAATTTTGTGATAATAATGAAAAATAGACATTTTGCATATGAAAATAAATATTATTTAAGACAAAAATAAAAAAAGTGACACAACCAGAATTCAGAATCAGTAAATTAAATAATTATTTTTTATAAAATAGATTTATTAAGAATAAGTAATATTTATACACTAATAAAATTTACTACTTTTATCAAATGTATTGTTGTATACGTTTATAATATATTTACAATTTTAGACATATATAATAATATTGTTATCTATTTCAAATAAATATTTCATATTTATGAAAAAAATAAATGAACCGTGCATAGCACAGGTGTGATACTAGTGTAAATAACAATGAACTTTAATTTTATTAAATAATAATAAAGTTCTGTTAGTGTTACGGTATAATAGAACCGTTAACCTTTTGTCATGTAAACAATAATTAATTCTAGTTTTATTAAAAAATTCCATCTCATATATTCTAGTTCGGTAAAAACGTGAGTGAGGTGTCTTATACACTTGGATGTGTTTGAAGTGGTAGATAATGATCCGTTTGATTTGGTGGTCAAATTTTCTGTGTGGCCTGTTCAATGGGCAAGGGCCCCTTGAATTAAGGCCGAAAATGGTTATTTTATTATAATTCAATGATAATAATCTATGTAATATTATTTCAATCTTAAATTACCTAAAATTTACTAATATAGCCTCCAGTCTTAGAAATATAGAAAAAGTTAGAGGGTAGTTTTGGAATTTCCTACTATAATGTGACTTTAAGAGTGTCTCCAATGGCGGACGTCCCGGTAGGACGTCGCCAACGTCCGACTAGACGTCCGCCGTAGTGGCTCCGAAGGGCGCCCGCGACCGTCGCATGGGCTCGCCCGTCCTCCCCACGGGCGGGCGGACGTCCGCCGTTGTGGCGACACTCGGACGTCCCATTCGGACGTTCGATTTATATATATATATATATATATATATAGGGGAGCATTAGGGTCCAAGTGACCCTTTAGTGTTAAGTTCAAATGTATTTCTAGCCTTAGGATTAACTTGATGAACGGATTAGATGTAAAGTATATATCATACCCCGAGTTACATTATTTAGGAGTTCTGGTTACATTATGGGGGTATAATTGGTACATCTTATTTAGGATTCAATTTTAAAACGGCAGGTGCGATATATCTGCTATTTCTCTCAATTTCTCTCTCTCATTTACCCCAAATCGACGAAAACCTAATTTCTCACTTTTGCTCTCTATATTCAATCCTAGTTTGTGGCGATTTTATCCACTGAAGACGGAGACCTCAACCCATCGCGCAAAAGTGGAAGACGAAGCTTATATCAACATCGGCGACTGAAATTGTGGTAGAAACGTGAATTTGGTAAAAGCTACGCCGAGTTTCGTAGGCTTGAAACTTTCAGTTGAAGCCTCCATTTTTCGATCAGTTTAAGGTAATTTAGACATGGGTTTCTCTCAATCATCTCCGATATACATTAGTTACTCAAATGCCCGTTTAGAATTGTCCAATTTTATGTTTACATTACCAAGATGGTTCCTAGAATTTTCGTGAAAAGAATCGATTTTTAAGGTAAAGATACGTTTGTTACCGGTAGCATACTTCATTTCTCTTGTTCGTATTTCATTACTATGCAAGGTTATGTACATTATTGATGTTCATTGTTTGTATTATTAGTAGTTGTTGTTGCATTATTCATGGTTGTCGTATACATTATTGCTTAGTCAGCATACATTAGTCGCCATGTTTGTACTACATTATTGTGAATTGTTGTGTACATTATCAGTGTTTTATAATTTACATTATTTACCCCAATTGGGTACATTATAACAGATTCATTATGTTGTAATGTATGCTCTCTACGGCAATAATGTAAACGACTTAAGTCTTCATATTGGTGTGTGATACATTATTCATTTTGTGATGTATCATTATTCATTTTCATAATGTCTTTATTTTAACACATATATGACGTACATTGTTCAGTATGCGATTGTAATCTCACTTTTATTATAAACTTTGAACAGGGTCGTAGAGGACAAGAGTAGATTATGAAGATGACTTTGACGATTACCTTGAGGAGATGGATGTAGAGGATGTAGGGGACGGAGGTCGTCGAAAGAGGGATGACGTACTCTATTTTAGGAGAACATGAACAATGTAGCAAGATTTTGTACTCCGTTTAGTATTGCAACTGTAATGTATATATTATTTTCTGTGTAGACATTATTCGTGGAACATGTTACATTATTTAACAGATTATGTTACAATATAACATATTCGT
Organism: Salvia hispanica; assembly: GCF_023119035.1. NCBI lineage: Eukaryota > Viridiplantae > Streptophyta > Magnoliopsida > Lamiales > Lamiaceae > Salvia > Salvia hispanica. The sequence goes on along the minus strand of NC_062969.1, from coordinate 36,365,995 downwards.
CATGTATAAAAGTTTGTTATCTTAAATAATGTAAATCTACATTATCAATAATGTAAGTCGTTACAGCTTAGTAATATGGAATTATATACTTGGTTGACCAATAATGGATACCAAGATACCAGTATAAAATATCAGTGTAGAATTCATTTTAATACAATAAGAAATGGTAAATGAAAGAATGTCTATGTTGTGATCTGTATTTGAAATATATATAATAATGTGAATAAATTAATTAAGGTAACTAATCTTGAAGTTGATTAAAACTAAAATCACGTACTAGTCTGAATAATGAGAGAATTAAGGGATTGCAAATAACCGTCCAATATGTAATCTCCCATATATGCCCTTTTTGATTTTTTTAATAATTTTCAGCAATTCCACGTGGCAAAATACAGGACATTAGATTAATAAATTGAATGGATGAGATTTGCATGGATCTTTGACATAAATTGGGTTATTGATTTGAGCACTCCCATATATATATATATATATATATATATATATAGGGATGTATTCAAATACTTTTCATATCTTTTGTCCTTTTTCCTTCTTAATCCTAGCCCCACGATTTTGTCATCTGACGGTTAGATTAATGTCACGTGTCATTTAATAATGCACATTTTCATTCTAATAATGCACAGTGGCTAATAATGCAACATTATAGACTAATAATGCACATTTTCATTCTAATAATGCACAGCGGCTAATAATGCAACATTATAGACTAATAATGCACATTTTCATTCTAATAATGCACAGCGGCTAATAATGCAACATTATAGACTAATAATGCATTGATCACAACCATCCAATTCAAGGATCCAAGGGCTGAGATTAAGAAGGAAATAGGACACTTAGGGTGCAAAGGAGCCTAACGCACCCCTATATATATATATATATATATATATATAGGTGTGTGATCAAATACTAACTAAGTTATGGTAATAACTAATAACTAATATCAATTTTGTATATTAAAAACATCAACACAAAGACATAAATTTATCAATCTTCTTGTGCTGATAAACTTATGTCTTTGTGTTGACATTTTAAATTTACATGTTGTATTGATATAATTATGTCTTTGTGTTGATAATTTTAATGCACAATATTGAAAGTTATTAGTTATTACTGTAAATTAGTTAGCACACTAACGCAACCCTATATATATATATATATATATATATATATATATATATATATATATATATATATATATATATATATCTATAGAGTCCCATTATCCACAAATCCACTCTTAAAGACCGAACCACCGAACCCTACCAAATTAGGGCTTTTAGATCTAGTTTTTTATGGATAAGATACAGAAATTTATAATTATTTTCGCCTTCATCACGAGCCTATTTTAATTCATCCGAAGGTAAATAAGTCATGCTAACATGTTACGAAGATTTAACTTCGTCCAGAATATATTACTTCATTCTAGTAGGTTTTTACTTCATTCTAGTAGGCTTTTACTTCATTCTAGTACGTAAATGTGGTTTCGCCGTCGCGTGCCGTTCTTTCTCTCTACAATATCTATCACCACCGCCATGACACTAATATGGTTTAATAAACACATGGAATAATGTAATAAATTATTGGAATGAAGTATGTGTAGAAGCATTTGAAGTCCTACTGGAATGAAGTAAAAATCTTATCTAATGAAGTAATAACGTTTCTGAATGAAGTAATAAACTCACTTGAATAAATTGCATTTTTAAATGTTAATCAAGCAAAAACCCACGTCAATGAATTTGAATGAAGCATATGTTGAATCATTTCAAAACCTACTGGAAGCAAGTAAAAACATGTTGTAGTTTCAAGGTATTATGTACAGAATGAAGTAATAAACCTATACAATGAAGTAAAATGGGCTAGTAATGAAGCAGAAAAAATTTTTCACAGCAGCACATCTCATCAAAAATACTAGATCTAATGGCCCAGATTTGGTCTCTAGTTCGGTCTTTAAAATTGGTTCGACATTGATCACAACTCTCTATATTGTGATCAGTGTCGAACCCTTCTTAAAGACCGAACTAGAGACTAAATTTGAGCCACTCATTTTTCTTTATCTTATGATTATGATTAATTTAGAATTAATTTAATATTTTATTAAATAAAAACGTTTTTAATTTATTTTTTTAAAATTTTTAATTTTTTTTAAAAAAAAATTTTAAAAAAAAATTAAAAAAATTTTTTAGAATTTTTTTTTGTTCGATAAAAACTTGCTGGAGTAAATAATGAACTATATTCACTACATAATGAACTAAATGAATGTAAGTTATGAAGTAATTTTTCGCATTCATTATATACTGAATTTACTTCAACTGAAAGATTATTATGTCATAACACATTGTGAAGTAATAAAATAATAAAATGAAGTAATAAACTAATGAAATGAAGTAGTAAACTAATGAAATGAAGTAATAACATAACTGAATGAAGTAATAAACTAACGGAATGAAGTAATAACATGATTGAATGAAGTAATAAACTAGCGGAATGAAGTACTAAACAAATAGAATGAAGTAATAACATGATTGAATGAAGTGATAAATTAAAGGAATGAAGTAATAACCCTAAACCCAACTGAAAGATAATTATGTCATAACACATTATGAAGTAATAAACTAATGGAATGAAGTAATAGCATGACTGAATAAAGTAATAAACTAACGGAATGAAGTAATAAACTAACAGAATGAAGTAATAGAATGAATAAATGAAGTAATAAACTAACGGAATGAAGTAATAGCACGGCTGAATGAAGTAATAAGCTCATAACAATAACATGACTGAATGAAGTAATAAACTAACGGAATGAAGTAATAACCCTAAACCCAACTGAAAGATAATTATGTCATAACACATTATGAAGTAATAAACTAATGGAATAAAGTAATAGCATGATTGAATGAAGTAATAAACTAACAGAATGAAGTAATAAACTAATAGAATGAAGTAATAGCATGAATAAATGAAGTAATAAGCTAACGGAATGAAGTAATAGCATGACTGAATGAAGTAATAAGTTCATAACATACATTCATTTAGTTCATTATGTAGTGAATATAGTTCATTATTTACTCCAGCAAGTTTTTATCGAATAAAAAAAAATTAAAAAAAAAACTAAAAAAAAATTCAAAAAAAATTCAAATTTTTTTTAAAAAAATTAAATAAAATCTAAAAAATAAAATAAAAATAAAAAAAATGTTTTTATTTAATAAAATATTAAATTAATTATAAATTAATCATAACCATAAGATTAAGAAAAATGAGTGGCCCTCGTTTGGTCTCTAAATCTAAAATTTTATTTCTACTACAATGGAGTACAATAGAAATTCCCCCACCACGAGCGGAGGAAACACACCCACGATTCCCACCGGAACAGAGGGAAACTTTGCGGGGATGGATCCCCAATTTGCGGGGATGAATCCCCAGATGGCGGGGATGGCGGGGATGACTCCCCAAATGTTCTACAATATGTTCCAGTGGATGAGTCAGATGGGTGGGATGATGCCCGGGGCAGCGGGGATAGGCGGTACGCCGTCAAATATGGCGGGGGTGGGTGGGATGATGTCAGGGGCAGCGGGGATGGGCGGTATGCCGTCAAATATGGCGGGGGTTGGTGGGATGATGCCCGGAGCAGTGGGGATGGGTTGTACGTCGCCAAATATGGCGGTGGGTGGGTCGATGCAGCACAACAGCCCGAGGACGCCTAGGGAATCTGTCTATCGTCCACATATAGATTTGTTGGCCGACGATTCCCCTAGTACTGTTCCGGAGACTCAGTATGCCGGCATCGAGACTTTCTCTTTTGAGGAGATGGGAGCGGAGTTGGGGCTATCGCCGATCCGTGAGACTCCCGATGAGGCGGAGCCTGTTGCAAGGGGCAGGAGCAAAGGCAAGGGCAAGACCAGGGGCGGAGGTAGGGGCAAGGGCAATGTCCCGAGCGCTTCCTCGAATACGGGGGCAGAGGAGGAGGGTGAGGATGAGGCGGAGGAGAGGAGGACGATCTGGACCGTGTGGGAAAATTCCGCGCATGCGAAGGCCTGGGTCGGTGTAGTAGAGGATCCCTATGTCGGGCCGAACCAGTATGTTGACCAATTGTGGCTTCGCATTAGTGAGGCCTACCGCATATGCAAACCGTCTAGGGCGAAGCCTCGCACTTCCGAGCAATGCCGGAAACAGTGGCTTCGGTTGAGGCCTAAGCTCAGTCGTTTTGCCGCCCTCTACCAAAACAACATGCGCATGGCAACCAGCGGCATGTCTGAGGATGATGTGAAGAAACGAGCCTTGGCCCAGTACCCCGACAAAGAATTGAAGTTCAAAGAGTTTGACCAATGGGAGGCCTTTCTCGTGGTCAGGGAATTAAAAGTCCGTTTGTGAAGACCGAGTTCAAAATAAAGGTTCGTACACGAGTTCAACGTTTGAATAGAGTTAATAATAAAAATAAATACTCTCCATGCTCTCCGGATCCTGCGCAATAGCCACGTCTTGAACCCCGATACCTACACGAATGGATAAGAAGCACGTTAAATCAAGACGAGACAATCGACGAAATCAAATCACATCAAACACGCTTATCCAACGGCGGCTCACGTTCTCCAACGACGGCTCACGCCTTTTTAGACGACAAGACATAATATTCTTGCCATTTTTGGCATGACAAATGATTGAAGTGACAACTTACCACATTTGGCAAGAAGTCCATAACCATTGGGCAATATAATTCCTCCATGAATCAAGCTTTTACCCATGTTCTTCCTATGCATCAATTCTTCTATAAATACTACACTCATCTCATCCTTGAAATCTTTTATTCCACTACAAAGAAACACTACACCATCAAATTTCATTCAAGTGAGGATTTGGAAAGTTTCAAGCAAAGGAAATAAAGTCTCTTGTCACCACCTCCACTTCTTCAAGGTAACTTTCTTTCACCATGTTAAATTCTCTAGATTTTACATCACAATTGATTAAATTCGATCACACCATGATAGCGATTCATTCAAACATTCCCTTCTCATACCAATATCAATAGACCAAACATTGCTCACTTTTTTTAAAACAAGAACTAGGTACCTTGAACATAAGACTATCTATGCACATACCTAAATTCCTTTGGTTCAAACAATAACTTAGCTATCATATGTTTAAACCTATAGACTTGAACACCAAAACATGTTGTCATTCTTGAAACCACGAACTCTCTCATCCAAGTTAATATCGAGCATAAGATGAAAATGTGGACTTAGCTCTTTAGAGTTCATGAAAACACCGAGCCACCGAAAACAGCCACCCCCGCCTCGCTGCCCTCGGAGCAGCCACCGCCGCCCCGCTGCTGTCTCCGGCAGCCAGCCGCCCCGCTGCTGTCCCCAGCAGCCACCGCCATCGCTGCTGCCTCCGGCAGCCACCCACGACGCCGCAGCTACCCCGAAAGGAACCCCGCTACACCCTTCTCCCCTCACTGGGCGAATTGGCGCCTGAAATCAAACCGAGAGTAAGAAGTATGTGTGTATGTTCGAACGTCCATAAACTTAGTGTGTGAGGTGAAAGGATGAAGGGAAGGAGGGAAGAAGAAGAAGTACCTGGACGGCGGAGGTTGGAGGTGAACGGGCGACGAGGAGAGGAGGAGGCAGACACGGCCGGCGGCCGGCGTCGCTCGCTGGCGACGCCAAGGCGGCTGAGGCGAGACCGAGAGAAAGCGAGACTGAGAGAGAGAGGAAACGCGTCGGCGCCCTCGCCGGCAGCGCCGTGGCTGAACCCGGCGGAGTAGAAGAGAGAGAGAGAGAAACCGAGAGTGAGACCGAGAGAGAGGGAGGAGCCGCGAGATAGGGAACGGTTGGATGGAGATTTTGAGAGAGAGACGAGAGGCAGGCTGGCCGGCCGGCGTCGCTCGCCGGCGACGCCATGGCCGGCTGGGCAGGAGAGAAGGAGAAGGGGGGAGGGGCGCCGCTGTGAAGAAGAAAAGAAGGGGGGAGAGGAAATCTGATTTTTGTTCTTCTAGGGTTCCTTTTGTTTTTTTTCTTTCTTTGGGCCTCCCCTTTGGGCCAAGTAATTTATTTATTTGCAAGATGGTCTTTTAATTATGTTTATCTTGGGCCAAAGAATTTAGAGGAAATGAGAATTTTGGGCTTTGAAGCATAAGTAATAAAATGAACCTTATCTCTTAATTTTGGATTAATATTTCTTGAAATGTTTGAAGCTTTTAAATAATTAATCTTATGATTAATTAATATCTTTCCCTCCTTACTTAATTTCGTGAAGTTAAGAATGTAGGAGCTAAATGAACCATCTCTCAAGTAATAAATTTTAAGGTCTCTTATGAAATATAAATCCACTTTTTAAGTGGAATGAAGTTATCTTGATCGAACCCCGAACGTAGGACGCATACTACATGTAGGATCATTTCATGTCATGCACCTTATGTATGTTCATAAAAACTAATTTAAATCATTATACTCTTTCAAGAAGGGCGTGTTCGCGGAGTTTGATTACCCAAGGTCGAGCTTTTGTAGAGTTTTACTTGGAAGCTTTGAGGTGGGCTTTATATCCAACACATTAAGTGTGGATAAAAATTATCAAATATATGAAATGATTTTTGTTTGATAAAATTGCACTTACTTTTTAATTTTAAAATGTTATCGTGCCATAAATTATTTGTTTTATGATGCCTATCTGCTTGGCGATGCCAAATGAATGAATGAATGGAACGAATTCGGCTCCAATAGGACCAAGATCCTATTCGAGTTAGTGTACACAAAGGAATGGACCGTGAGTCATCGTAAGGGTTGGCCGGTCAATGTGATCGTGGAAGGTGGCCACCTTCCCGACACACAATGAACTATCAGATATGGCGGATTGATGGAATGAACTTAGCTTGATCAAGCGAACTTTATGAAAATGAACTTAGTAAGCTCGGGCCTTTAAGAAAACCCCCGTGTGTTACTGTGATGGCACGATAATAACTTTTTCTTATATGTGTATCTTTCGGCAATGTGTTCACTGAGTACCCCGTACTCAGCCCTGCATGTATTTCTAAATGTGCAGGTTGAGCAAGTGATGAAATGGTGGATGAGTGGAGTTGGAGGTCGTCTCATCTCTTTTGTAGGATTTTCGTGGCATGTGTCTTCATACACATGACCATGTGGTTACAACTCCTTCCGCTGTGCTTTTGTCGTAGTATTTTGTAGTAGATGGGTCATAGGAAAAACGATCAGTAACGAGTGATCTGTGATAAACACTCTTTCAAATTCTCATGATCTTTGTTGTCTCGTGAACATCTCTCATCTTATGAAGAAATATTTGTGTCTTATCATTAATTCTTTCATCCCCTTTCTATCCCCTCTTCTTAATTCCCTCCCCGGGTCATGATTAACTGAGCAATGCTATCCTTAGCAAGGCGCGGTCGTGACAAACATACTATTAATTCAAACACTACAAATTGAAATAGAAAACCAAAAAAAGCATATCTACGTAATATTGTGTTTTTACCTAAATAAAAGATAAATTTCAATTCAATTCAAACACCTCATAGCATTGTTCACGCAAGTTTCTCTGGCATTTTTAAATCTTAAACCAAATATTAAGTAAATAGAGTAGCCTATCAAAAATCTAAATGAATGGTCTAGTGGTTCAATATCTAGACTCTTAGAAATGAAGATACTCACTCTGTCCGTAAAATGTTGTCTAGTTTTGTTATTTTGTTATGTTCATCAAAATTTGTTCACTTTGTTTGTTTCCATTTTTAGTAAATGGACTCTACTTTCCACTAACTTTTTACACTCACCTTCTATTATAAAACTACTCCCCCGTCCCACATTTGGAGTCACTTATTGTTATGACTCGGATTTTAAAAAAGAGTTGAAGTGTGTAATAAATGAAGTGAGATGTTGGAGTATGTAATAAATGAAGTGAGATGATAGAGTGTGTAATAAATGAAGTGAGATGGTAGAGTTGGTTGAAGGTACCCCTTTTGACTTTTTTATTTTTGTTTTGATTTATTTTAATATAGATAATGACATTTTTATATAATTTTGATGAAGAATGGGGTAAAATTATATGACCAAATATGGGAAATTCTAAAAGTGACTCTTAAACTGGGACGGACTTTTATGGCAAAAAGTGACTCTTAATCTGGGACGGAGGGAGTAATATATAAATTTGGGACTCTTGTTCCACTAACTTTTTCAACTCACTTTTTTCATATTTCTTAAAACTCGCACCGAATCAAACTTGGACAATATTTTATGAATGGAGTGAAAATTCAGGGATAAATAGAGCAAATTGTTTGACCGTTCTCTTACTATTTCATACGATGACTTTTGGAATGTGAGAAGTGAGAACAGACCTCTGAATTCTGATTGTCTGCAGGAGGTTTATATAAGGAAACAAAATAATTAGCATATCAAAGAGCAACATTGATGTTCAATAACAGATCGTATAATTGCATGTTTGGGCAATTCTAACTAATAATCTCACCAATTTTTACTAATTAACTGTTAAAACTTTTTATTAAGAGCAAGAAAGAATAATTAACTGTTATATTGGTCATTCATCTGTGCTGCAGATTCAGCTGGAGTGTGGAGGAGTAAGTAGAAATGGGGTTTTGAAGTGTAGGCTGTCAAATGCAACTGGAAATAGCCAAGAGTGTTCAGGGACCGTTGGATCAAAGCCTATTGATCAATCTAATCTGAGCCGTTGATTTGTCTTTGACTGTTTTAGTTGACTAGCATTAAAAAGCTTTACAGCTTCGTTGTTTTTTCCCCAATTTCAGTTTTTACTTCTACCCTAGAACAGAGAATGTATTCTTGATTCTTCAAGATTGGTTTACTGCTTTATCAATAAAGTTTCTGATTTCTTGTTCCGATTTGATCTTATTGTTTGTTCGATTGATTCCATCTCTCGCACCATCAAGTGGCGCCGTCTGTGGGAAGAGAGTTTTTTTGGAGCTGAGAAGTAGGGGATCTGGATCGAGCTATGGCGTCTCGCTTTGAGGCTGAAAAATTTACTGGAAAGAATGACTTCGCTCTCTGGCGCATGAAGATGCAAGAAATTTGATTTCACTTGGGGTTCTTGATAGCAAAGGGTGTTCATTCTGCTCTTTTGGTGGAAAGATGGAGGTTAGCAAGGGTAAGGAGGTTATTCTCCGAGGGGAAAGAAGAGGAATCCTATACTATCTAGATGCATCAGTGGTGAAGCCTGGTGAATCAAATGCAGTCAAGGCTGACCCCATCAAATTGTGGCATCTGAGGTTAGGCCATCCAGCTTTTGGTAGTGTAGACCAACTGATCAAGAAGCAGCTGATAGCTGGAGCAGGAGATAAGAATGCTCAGTCTTGTGAGGAGTGCATATTGGCCAAGGCAAAGAAGTTACCATATCCTAGAGGTAAACACAACTCTCAGGCTCCTTTAGATTATGCTCATAGCGATTTATGGGGGCCTGCTCCAGTGAATTCTGTGGGAGGAGGAAGGTACTATATGACAATTATAGATGATTATTCTAGAAAGATTTGGCTGTATGTGTTAAAGGAGAAATCTGAGGCATTTATGAAATTCAAGGAATGGTGTAACTTGATGAAGAATGAGAGGGGTTGTATGCTTAAATGTTTAAGAACAGATAATGGGTTAGAGTTCCTGTCAAAGGAATTTGAAAGTTTCTGCCATGAGAATGGAATCAAAAGGCATAGAACGGTTCCCATGAACCCTCAACAGAATGGTGTGGCAGAAAGAGCCAATAGAACAATATTGGAGAGGGTAAGGTCCATGTTATTCACTTCTGGAATGGAGAAGAGGTTCTGGGCTGAGGCTGCTGCCACAGCAGTGAAGCTTATGAATATGTGTCCTTCATCAAGTATTGAAGGTGATACTCCTGATCATAGATGGTATGGGGATTATGGTAATTATTCTCATCTCAGAGTTTTTGGCTGTAAGGCCTTTGCACATCTGAAGCAAAGTAAATTGGATGCAAGGGCAGTCAAGTGTGTGATGTTGGGGTATCAGCCTGGTGTTAAAGGCTATAGGCTCTGGTGCGTTGAGCCGGGAAGGCAAAGAAAGTGAAAGATGATTTGAGTTCGGCTTTTGACATGAAGGATCTTGGAAGTGCCAGTAGGATATTGGGCATGAATATTGTAAGAAACAGAGAAAAGAAGGAAATTTGGGTCAATCAAGCTGACTATATCAGAAGGCTAATTGAGAAATACAAGATGGATGATGTCAAGACAGCTGGAACACCACTTGCTCAGCACTTCAAGCTCTCTGTTCAGCAGAAGCCGAGTAATGATCAGGAAAGGCAGGAAATGGAGGTTATCCCGTATGCTAATATAGTGGGGAGTGTGATGTATGCCATGATTGGAACTAGACCTGACATAGCTCAAGCCATCAGTGTGACTAGTAGATTCATGGCAGACCATGGAAAGCAACATTGGTTGGCTCTGAAATGGACTCTCAAGTACTTGAAGGGAGCTGGAGATTATGGAATATTGTTCAGTGGAAATCAGGAATGGGAAGGTGATGCTCTTGTTGGATACTGTGACAGTGACTATGCTGGCAATCTTGACAACCGGAAGTCCCAATCCAGTTATATCTTCACACTTTTTGGTGGAGCAGTGAGCTGGAAGTCCAGCCTCCAGAGTGTAGTGGCTCTCTCCACAACGGAGGCTGAGTATATGGCATTAACTGCGGCTGTGAAAGAAAGTTTTTGGCTTAAGGGAATTGCATCAGAGTTTGGGGTGGAGCAGAAATCAGTAGCCATTGGTTGTGACAATAATGGTGCAATTAGCTTAGCCAAACACCAGGTTTTTCATGAAAGGAGCAAGCACATTGATGTGCGGCATCACTTCATCAGAGAAGAGATTGAAAAGGGAAGAGTTGAAGTCTTCAAGGTTGATACAACAGAGAATCCTGCTGATATGCTCACCAAGCCTCTAGCAAAGGAAAAATTTGAACTGTGCATGAGATTGGTGGGGTTATGCAGAAAGGAATGAAGTTTGGGATGAAAGGCCAAGGTGGAGATTTGTTATATTGGCCATTCATCTGTGCTGCAGATTCAGCTGGAGTGTGGAGGAGTAAGTAGAAATGGGGTTTTGAAGTGTAGGCTGTCAAATGCAACTGGAAATAGCCAAGAGTGTTCAGGGACCGTTGGATCAAAGCCTATTGATCAATCTAATCTGAGCCGTTGATTTGTCTTTGACTGTTTTAGTTGACTAGCATTAAAAAGCTTTACAGCTTCGTTGTTTTTTCCCCAATTTCAGTTTTTACTTCTACCCTAGAACAGAGAATGTATTCTTGATTCTTCAAGATTGGTTTACTGCTTTATCAATAAAGTTTCTGATTTCTTGTTCCGATTTGATCTTATTGTTTGTTCGATTGATTCCATCTCTCGCACCATCATTAACTTTTTATATAAATTCTCGCTTTGTTAAAACTTTTTGTTAAGAGCAAGAATAATTAACTTTTTATATAAATTCTCGCTTGGTTAAGTTTTTGCAACTTTTTATATAAATTCTCGCTTTGTTAAAACTTTTTGTTAAGAGCAAGAATAATTAACTTTTTATATAAATTCTCGCTTGGTTAAGAGCAAATTTAATGTGAAATTGGGAATTTTTCAAAATAAGACAAAAATATATACTCCCTTCATCCAATAAAAATACTCCTTTGTCTACGTAAAATAGAGCACATTTAAAAAAAGAGTGAACTACAAAATTGGCCTCTACGTAAGACAAGTCGAACGTAGAGATACTCATGTTTAAAAAAATGCATTGTAAGCCTCTACGTATGGGTATAATATCATTTCAGACCCTTTTTCACTATTTTAAGACTTTTATACCCTTTTCCCCTCACTTTTAACATAAATGAAATACCAAGGATGTTTTAGTCTTTCTTATTATTATTACTATGTATTTTTTATTTTTTATTATAATATTATTTTCATTTAATCCATAAATATTGTAAATTTAATTAGATTGATAAATTAAAATACTTATCAATAGTTATCATAAGAATGATTTATGTTTTTATTTTAATTAAACTAAATAGAAGATGGATTGTCGAAATATTAGGATATGTTTAATATTTTAGTTAAACATCTTCTATTTAATTTTAATACTAACCTAATTGAGAAATTAGGATTTATTTTAGTTTAACTAAAATATTTTACTTCTTTACAATAGTTATTATAAGAATGATTTATATTTTTAGTTTAGTTTAAAATAAAATAAAAATATAAATCATTCTTATAATAACTATTTATAAGTATTTTAATTTATAAATCTAATTAAATTTATAATATTTATGGATTAAATGAAAATAATATTTTAATATAAAATACACATAGTATATAGTAATAAAAATGAGAAAGACTAAAACATCCTTGGTATTTCATTTAAGTTAAAAGTGAGGAAAAGGGTATAAAAGACTCAAAATAGTGAAAAAGGGTTTGAAATGATATTATACCCATACGTAGAGGCTTACAATGCATTTTTTTAAATATGGGTACCTCTAGCGTTCGACTTGTCATACGTAGAGGCCAATTTTGTAGTTCACTCTTAAAAAAAAGTTTTCAACAACTTCACTCTTATTTTTTTCCCCTTCTCTCTTAGTACTACTAATAATATGGACCCCATATTCCACTAACATTATATTTCTTTTTTACCTTCTCTCTTACTTTACCAAATCCACATTAAAATCCGTGTCATTCACAATGTGTCCTATTTTTCGTGGACGGAGGAAAGTAGTAAAATAAGAGAGAAAGAGAAAAAGTAGATAAAATAAGAGACATAGTTAGGAAAAGTAGGTAAAATATAAAAGAGATGATAAAAATTGGGTAAAGTATGAGAGATAAAGTTTCGTTTTTAAAAATAAACTATTTTTTTAATATCTCAAAATGACAAAATAAGATTATTTTTTTTGAACGGGGTATTAACTAGATGTAAGTTTGATACGTGGCCTTAGTTGTTTATTAACATAGAAGTATATATTTTGTAAAAAATTTCTAAATTAACAAATAAGGGAATGAGATAAATAGGGGGACAAGGAGAATTAACTACCAAATTTATTTATTTATTTTATATAAACTCTTTCTCCAACAGGAAGGGTGTAATACTTTTATCAATAAAAAGGATGGGTGTAATACGGTTTTCAATTTTGAAAAGGTATATTACCTCCATATGAAAAAGTATATACCAGTACTGATTAATTTTTTATATTTTTTAAAAATATATTTATCTTGAATAGGTAAATAAAAAATATATTTTTAATTTATATTTAGTACTCCCTCCATTCCATTATAAGTGAGACGTGTTCTGTTTTGGGCCGTCCTGTAACAGCCCGGATTTTTAGAGTATAATAAATACGGCGACTGCTACCTAGGTGAACTTAAATGCAACAAGAACATAGGCTAGGGTTTCATTTAAAGAGATTTGACCAAGTGTTTAATGAACTATCAAGGCAATAAGTCAACGGCTTACTCACGAAAATCAAGATTTAATAGATAACATAGGCTAAGCTCAAAAGTCAAGGGTTTACTGTAACTCCAACAAAACGCAATATTTCCCAACATTCCAAATCAAAGAAATAAGTTCAAAACAACCAAAGATAATAAGTTTTCCCAAATATTCAGCGGAAGCAATCCAAGAGAAAGCGGAGCCATGTATGAAGACACGACTACACATAAAGTTCCAAACATCCATTTTATTGGATTCAACTGTCTCAACACCACCGACCGCCCATCGCCGCTCAACCTGCATATAGGGAAAACACATGCAGGGCTGAGTATTTTAAACATACTCAGTGGACTCATACCAAAACATTTTAATAGTTATGCCACCCTTACCATAGTGATCTCGAGTTTTTGCATTTAATTAAAGAATAACATCGAGCATCACAAAAATATTTCATGGACTGGCCAGTCAAACAATACCTCTCATTTTCTCATCAATCAACATTTCATATGGTGCGACGAAGTGTGGCCACACTTTCGCCCACGAGACCGGCCGACTAGCAAGGACGGCTCCCGATCTCCAGTGTACACTAGCCTGGGGTTTGCGGCCCTACTCAGACCCGAATTCGTTTATATAGCCCTATAGCCTAATGGAGCGTACTCACAATCTAGGCATCAGGCACACACAATATCCAAAATAATCATAGGCATGGCATAACAGTTTAATCCACCCTTATTGCTCCAATATCATAATTTGCAACATAAGAGAGAGTTTAGAATAAAGCCCACCTCGATTTCCTTCGATTTCAAATACGTACTTCTTCTTGTTTTCACACCGAGAACGCGAGCTATCACCTTTAGTTCATGTATTTCAAATAAGTCTCAATCATGGATCAAAATCATGCATGTTCTCACGTTTCCCTTTTTCCCATCGATTATTTTCAATATTCCCATTCAAAATCAAAGTACGATTATTATATCGTTTTTATTCACACAACAACTCCAGATTTATCATCAAATCGTGACACGCATGAGTGTTTTCCACACACAACACACGCACACGCAAACGCACATACACACAACGCATGCGCACGCTTACTGAGGCATGCACACCCACACACACACGGTCACACACACATACACATGCATCCCAAATTCATCGATTAATTTCCCCTTCACTCATTCTAAATGCATGTGGACTCAAAAACATCGATTGATCGGTAGAAGAAGAGAAGATCAAAATAAAAATACATTTTCAATAGAACAATCGGTAGGAAACAAGTAGGATCTTGTTTCTTCAACAAATTCTCGAATTGCAACTTCAATTCTTCTCCAAAAGATGAAGAATTAATGGAGAAAGTAGAAGAAAAATTTGAGAGAGTGGGAGAGGGAGAGAGACGACGTGAGGTAGGGGGGGCGATTTTTGTGTGGTGCTAGGGTTTGATTTCTCACTCTTATTTATAGAGTGCAAGATATAATCCAATAATTAAATAAATCAAGATTTATAGAGATATGGTGGGAGAAGTGGCGTTAAGAAGGTTGTGGAAAAAGGGGATTTTCGAAATTTAGGCTATTTATTTAGCCTATGATTTAATTTAGATATTTGACGGAGTAGAATAAAATATCACGGAGCAAGAATAAAAATAATAAATCTCCCCAAAAATATAGAAGTAGGCGTGATTTTCAATTCCTTAGAAGGAATTTAATTAAAATCCTAATTTAATTAGGATATGGCAAGATCTTCTTAGATTTGACAAGATATGCTAGGATATTTGAATTTATTTATGGAAGAGAATAAACAAGGGATCAAATAATAGAATAAAATAATCCCTTCTCCCATAATATAGGAGATTTTCAAAAATCTCCTTAAAGAAATCATAGGGGCCGAAATTCGGACTTTGGATTTAATTCGGATAATTATCCCAATCAATAATTAAATCCAAGAAAAATAGGATTTCTTTCCAATAAATAGGAGGGGTCGAAAATTCCACTTTATTAAATAATGCTTCTATTAAATTCTCACTCATCCCTTAGGAAAATAATTCACCCCAATATTATTTTCCCCGCATCAAAATATTCACATATTCGAATTTCCACCTCCACTTCACATTTTCCAACGACTTTGACCATTCCACGGCCACGTCATATTTTCCACAATGTTGACTATTCAATAGCCACGTCACATATTCAACAAGTTTGACTATTCAACTCAAACTCAACTCCATATCGCAATTAGGTCACAAAGAATATTTTAATAAATCACTCATCATTTAATCCACATATATCATAGCATTAAAAACATTTAATGCAAAAATTTTCACGTCTCAAAAATTAGGGTTCGAAAAAGCGGGGCGTTACATCCTACCACTCTTAAAAGAAATTTTGTCCCGGAATTTGGTACTTCATGGAAAAAGTTCCGGGTACAGTTCCATTATCTTATCCTCGAGCTCCCACGTGGCTTCCTCGTATTCGTGGTTTCTCCAAAGTACTTTTACACTAGCAATAGATTTGTTCCTCAAGATTTGAACTTTACGGTCCAAGATCATCTGAGGTCCTTCCTCGTAACTCAAATCCGGATTCAAAGCAACTTCCTCATAGTGAATCACGTGTTTCGGATCGAACACGTACTTCCGCAACTGCGACACATGAAAGACGTTGTGTACATTCTCAAGGTTTGGCGGTAGAGCTAGTCGATAGGCTACGGGTCCTACTTCTTCAAGAATTTCATAAGGACCGATAAAACGTGGTTTCAACTTTCCTTTAACACCAAAACGCGTTATCCCTTTCGACGGGGATACCTTGAGAAATACTTTATCACCGACTTGTCTGTCGGACATCAGCGTACGACTTTTGTCTGTCCTGGGCTTCCTTCATTCTCACACGAATTTGTCGAACAATCTCAATCATCTCCTCGACTGCGTCGGGTCCGAGTACCCTTCACTCACCAACTTCATCCCAGTAAAGCGGTGATCTACACTTTCTTCCATATAATGCTTCATACGGCGCCATGTTAATCGTTGCTTGAAAACTGTTGTTGTAAGCGAATTCGATCAACGGTAGTGCGGTCTCCCAACTTCCGCCTCGGTCGAGCACTACGGCTCTTAGCATATCCTCGAGAGTTTGTATCGTCCTCTCGGATTGTCCATCGGACTGCGGGTGAAACGCCGTGCTAAAGTTCAATCATGTTCCAAGCTCGCGCTGTAGACTAATCCAAAATTTTGAAGTGAACTTCGGGTCACGATCAGACGTAATCGTCACTGGGACTCCATGCAATCGCACGATTTCTTTTATGTAGATACGAGCTAGTCTGTCCGATCCATGAGTTATAGGAATCGGTATGAAGTGCGCACATTTGGTGAGTCGGTCTACAATCACCCAAATTGCGGTGTTTCCTTTGAGGGTCTTTGGCAATGCCGTCACGAAATCCATGGTGATGTGCTCCCACTTCCACTCTGGTATTTCCAACGGTTGTAATTTTCCGTACGGTCGTTGATGTAAGGCCTTCACCTGTTGGCAGGCTAAGCAACGCTCCACAAATGTCGCGATATCCTTCTTCATGCCATTCCACCAAAACGACTTCTTCAAGTCTTGGTGCCCCTTGCACAGCGGAAGACTTGTACAAATAAATAAATCAGACACGGATCTATTTGACCGATTATGCGATTAATCAATTCACATGTTAAACAGATAATTGCATGCTAGAACGCAAATAATTCATGCTTATAGAAAGTAAATCCTAAAACATGAATTCTACGGTTTAGAGTTACCGATTTGATTCTCCAAAGAATCGTCGATTGCTCGCGCCTTCTCCACGTGATGATCTTCAATACTAGACCACGGATCTTCTGACTGGTTCCCGAACTGTATCTCGATATCAGGGTGGGCTGATCTTATCAAAATACTAGGACTCGAATAAAAGAAGACAGAAGAAATCCTTTTGGGAATAGGAGAATAATTCGAAATTCTCCACAGCTGGAGATTTTCGAAATTTTCAAAAATTTTGGGAATAAAAATTGTGATCATTCTGTCTCCTTTATTCTCCTATTTATATTAAGTTCCTTTTGGGCCCAGACAGGGATCTATGGAAGATTTTGGATATGGGCTCGCCCAATTAGCTTTTTACTAATTAAATTGAACCCACAATTTAATACAAGCTTATATTGGAATATTACGAGCAGCCACTACAGAAGTAATATTGAACTCTCCCCATCCAAATCCGAAATTACAAGTAATCCGGGTTTCCATTATTTATATTATTTATTTCCCGCGCTTAAGATATAAATGTCCATTAATTAATTAATGTCTGCTATGGACTTAATTAATTAATATCTTATTAATACCAAGAGTGGACTTAGCAAGAAACACTTATTTATTATTCATAGAGTGATAAAACTCCAACTGGCCAGTTTTCTGAATAATAAAACCTTGTTCGAGCTCTTCTTGAGGACATTATCAAACGAGACTCACCTAGCGCACGATTCAACATAATAGCAATCCTAGCACCGCAAGATATTAATCACCACTACCCAATATATCAGGATTATTGGGTTGCGAAAAACTCACACCATTTGATAAGTCAAAGTAGTGCATAATCAATGCCGTATGCTCAATGCTAACGTATGTACATTAAGAAATAGTTATTTATCAAGACCTAGTCTTTCAGTAGATAGCATAAAGACACGTCTTGCTGTTAGATCCATTCAGTGCTATACCACACCAACGTCATCTTATTTCAGAAAGGCTTAGAAATAATCGGATTGACATTGCAACCTTTCACGATAGGTAGTCTAAGCCTATCTGGGTTGTGAAATTCATCTTTTTCTTTTGCAAAGCATTGCATAGAACCGACTGTGTTACCTTAAAGTGGACGACGCCCACAACCAGTCTACTAAGCAAAAGACTTAGACTTTGTTTGCTTCTTATACATTTAAATGTTTATAAAACATCTTATAAATGCACAAGCAAGCACAATGTAATAATATACTGATTCTATTCGTGCGAAACTGCTCGAATAATACCGAATCGGGTTAAAAGTGGATTATAGAGTTTTACGTATACAAGCAAGATTCTATTCGAGCGAAACTTGCTCGAAACATGCTTTTCAGTATACCAAACCTAACACTTTGTACTTCCAGGGTGAGCAGTGTATGGAGTCTCATGAGCTTCACTCATGATCTCGTTCTTGAGTTCCTCGTTGTCGGGCACGCATAGTCTTCCTTCAAAGATGAGAGCATTATCGGATTCCTCACTAAAATTTCCCGATTTGCCCGTTCTCACTTCCACTCGAATCTCTTCGAGTTTCGCATCCATTCGTTGCGCTGCAACGATTCTTGTTTTCAAGTCTGGCTCCACCACCAAGATGGCGATTCGTCCTTCCCTCGTTTCAGGTGCCCTTATCACTTCCAATCGCAATTTACTAAACTCTCGTATCAAACTTTCCTCTTTCATCAGGAAAGCTAGTTGCGAATGGTCTTTTCGGCTCAAAGCATCTGCCACCACATTTGCTTTGCCGGGGTGGTAATTGATACCACAATCGTAGTCCTTCACTAGTTCGAGCCATCTTCGTTGTCTCATGTTCAAGTCCTTCTGCTCGAAGAAATATTTCAAGCTCTTGTGGTCCGTAAAGATTTCACATCGAACTCCGTAGAGATGATGCCTCCAAATCTTTAGGGCATGAACTACTGCTGCTAACTCCAAATCGTGTGTTGGGTAGTTCAACTCGTGTGGTCTTAACTGTCGTGACGCGTATGCGATCACCTTGTTGTTTTGCATCAACACACATCCTAGTCCAACCTTCGAAGCATCGGTGTAGACTACGTAGTTTACTCCAGACTCTGGCACAGCTAAAACTGGCGTGGTGGTCAACTTCTCCTTCAAGAGTTGAAAGCTTGCTTCACACTCTGGGGTCCAATTCACCTTGACTCCCTTCTTAAGTTGTTGCGTCATTGGTCTCGCTATCTTAGAGAACCCTTCTATAAACCTTCGGTAGTATCCTGCCAAGCCTAGGAAACTCCGAATCTCGTTTGGGGTTGATGGTGACTTCCATTGTTGCACGGCTTCAACTTTGGCGGGGTCCACTCTGATTCCTTCCGCCGATACAATGTGTCCAAGAAAGTTTACTTCTTTCAGCCAAAATTCACACTTGCTGAATTTGGCGTAGAGCTTTTCGTTTCTCAAAGTCTCCAAAGCGATTCGTAGATGCTCCCCGTGCTCCTTCTCGTTCCTCGAGTAGACTAGAACGTCATCGATAAATACTAGGACGGATTTATCCAAGTATGGGTGGAATATTCGATTCATCAAATCCATGAATACCGCTGGGGCATTCGTTAGGCCGAACGGCATCACAACAAACTCATAGTATCCATATCTTGTACGAAACGCAGTCTTCGGTATGTCCTCCCTTCGAACTCTTAGTTGATGATATCCAGACCTCAAGTCCATCTTCGAAAACACTTCGGCTCCTCGAAGTTGATCGAACAGGTCATTTATCCTCGGTAGTGGATACTTGTTCTTAAGAGTCAATTTATTCAATTCCCTATAGTCGATGCACATCCTCATCTACCTATCCTTCTTCTTTACGAAAAGTACCGGTGTGCCCCATGGTGAGACACTAGGCCTAACAAAACCTAGGTCCATGAGCTCCTTGTATCTTGAGTTCCTCCAACTCCTTAGACGCCATTCGATATGGTGCTTTGGACACGGGTGCAGCTCCCGGCTCGAGATCAACCGTAAACTCCAATTGTCGATCTGGCGGCGGTCCAGGTAACACTTCGGGAAAAACGTCTGGAAATTCCCGCACAACAACGACGTCTTCTACTCTTCTTTCATCATTCTCATTTCCGCGAAGATAGACAAGATAGGCAGGTTGCCCCTTTCTCATCATCGAGGTAGCTTGCAGCGCAGAGATTATCGCGGTGCGCCGGTTCATCGAGATTCCATGATACACGATAGGTTCTTTTCCCGGAGCTTGTAGAGATATTTGCATCTCTTTACAACGAATCGTCGCGAAATTTGCGGCCAACCAGTCCATTCCTAGGATTACGTCGGTATCTCTCATCGCCATAACTTGCAGGTCGTGAGCGACTAACTTAAGTTCTCCCATAACAATTTCTATGTTCGAGCATGTTCTAGATATTTCTATCATTCCTCCTACTGGTGAGGACACCATCATTCTATGTTCAGATTCGCTAGTAGGCAAGCCCAAAGTGTGCACACATAGCTCAGATATAAATGAATGCGATGCGCCCGTGTCAAATAACACAACAACGGGGGTATCGAGAATTTCGCCCATACCTGTCAAGTTTCCTTTCTCACGATCATCTTGTTCTTTCTTCGGCTTCTTTTGTTCCAGTGCGAACGCTCTAGCTTGTGGAGGAAGTCTTGGGCGGTGAGGTTGTTGCTGCCACGACGATGGGTCGCGATTTCCTCTTGATTCATTTTGCGGTGCCCTCGATTGCTGACGGGTTCCTTGATCGTTCTGCCTTGATCCCGATCCTACCTTGTTATTTGCACACTCCCTAGAGAAGTGGCCGTTTCCTCCGCAGGTGTAGCACTTGACGACGTTCTGATATCGGCATTCTCCGAAATGGTACTTAGAGCACACATTGCACTGCGGTGCCCTGGGTCGATAGTCTCCTCTCTGGCTAGACGTATGTTGCCCTCCTCCGTGCTGGGATCGATGCTGATTCGACTGGTGCCGTTTTCCGTCGAAGGAAGTCCTAGCATCCTCCCACTTCCTCTTCTCCCGGGAGTGATGCGATGGGGGCAGGGACGGTGTAGAGTTCTCCTTGGCTCTCTCTCTAGGCATCGCTGCTTCAATATCCAACGTGAGTGCCAAAGATTTAGTGTAGGTGAGTCTCCCTCGACTGGCCAACGACATCTTTATCTCGGACCTTAGTCCCTCACGGAACTTGTCCGACAGCTTCTCGTCAGTGTCGACTTGATCAGGGGCGTATCGGGTCATGCTGTTGAGCGCTCGATCGTACTCGGTCACAGTCATGCGTCCTTGAGTCAGATTGTGGAACTCGGATGTCTTTGCTTTCCGGTAGCTCTTCGGCACATACTTGTTGTACAATTCAGTCTTGAAATCTTCCCACGTCATTGCTTCTACTTGGTCTCGCGTCAGGGTCTTCGTTCTAGTATCCCACCAAAAGTCGGCTGCCTCGGTTAGTTGGTGAGTAACGCAACTCATCCGTTCCCTATCATTGCATCCCAAGATTGCGAAGATACGCTCTATCGCGCGGATCCATGATTCGGCCTTGGCCGGTTCTCCAAGTCCATCAAACACAGGTGGTTTCTGCTCCAAGAACAGCTTCACTATTTCCCGATTAACCGGGGGTGGGGGAGGCGGCGGTGTCTGAATCGACTGCATCACACTCTCCTCGCTCGAAGGCTGAGGTGTCGGTTGACGATTATGGCGTCTCGGCAGCATTCTGATTTGTCAAAACACGGATTATTCTTAAAATTCTAGCAACAGTCACGTGGTATAACAAGGTGCATGGGACAATTGTTTTGGAGTATATGGCCAAGCGCAAGGTATCAAAAGTTCGTCACATAGATGGGTTTCACAAGTAGTGTCAAAGCATTATTATCTCAAAATCGGTTGCGCCATAGGGTATCAAAGGAATCATTGGTCCTTATCAACAAGGTAATTGTAATCAAGAGGCAATTATGCAATTTAAGTGGCAAGTATAGGGCGCAATAAGGTATTCAAAGAGAGTGGTGTGATAATATGATGGCATGATAACATAGTGATAGATAATTTTCCACAATGGCATGGGGAAACAATATGGAAATCCATTGCATCATAAGGTAGTGAGTAATAAAAAAAATTCTCCCCATAGCATATTAATCAAAAACATTGCCTCAATGAGGTCTTAGTATCAATAGAAATCAAAAGAGCAGAAATAGAAAGGTACGGCAAGAGTTTAGCAAAACAATCAAAAAATATAGGGGAAGCAAAACAATGTTTTCCACGACCGACACTCCTAGTCAATATCATTCATATCCTCCTCGGGGTCCTCATCCTCATCAACATTTCCCATGTCCAAATCGTGTCCTTCCTCGTAAGGTTCCTCGTCCTCGCTTGATCCACCAACATCCGGGGGCGGAGGGGTTATCGCACGCATGTCCTCCACATTCCTATTTATGACCAACGGGTTGGACGTACGAGTCCTAAGCCTTGGTTTAGTAGGGACACGATCAACATGCGGCTCCTTATCATGACGATATCTCCATCGACGGGCCTGACTCGGCGGATACTTGTGCGCTGGGGGACTAAGCGGCGGTCCATCCCTTGCAGCTGCCATGGCTGGGAGTAGCACTCCTATCAAGTCGATCATATCGCCTCGAGGCTTGTACTCGGGCGGACCGAACCACGTAAACGGTAACGCAGCTTGAGCAGTCCATTCACTCCATGGAGAAGGCAGGCTGTGGATCAATTTCGAGATCCCCGCGTGATGGGTAGCTCCCCCATACGCGTATGCATCCATCCAGCGATCGTAGAATTCAGTGACGTAGGTTAGGAGAAAAGACTTTCCATCCCACTCAAAATCTTGGTAGGTCTCGACAGGGAAAACCTTGTTCTTCACGTAACGGTCTCGCATCGGTGCGTAATACCGGTTAAGCATCTACAAAAGAAATCTCAGCATCAGCACAAGGATCGAAGAAAATATCAATAGTGTATGAGGTTTCAAATGATGCTGAGAGTATGATGGATATATATATATATATATATATATATATATATATGGGTCGAACGATGGAGGTGTGAAGGTAATATCATATCAAGAATGAACGGAATTTCATTTCCGAGGCAAAAGGCTTGTATATATATATATTTTTTTTTTCGCATTACGGTAGTTCGTAATTTCGTTCTCGTAAGTCGTTCGCCTCGCATTCGGCGTTTTTATGCCTCCAAGTTCGATATCGTCATACAAATTTTCCAATTCGGAACACGATTTACAACTAAGTATAGCATGCTCAAGTTCAACTCATAACGTTGTTCATCGAACAATCACGAAATCACAAATCGTATAGAATTTCCATAGAATTTTATTCGTTCAACAACATTCATCATTTGTTTTGCATAATCACAATCTGCAATTTCGCATGCATGCATAATCATCATTTTATACTCCAACACAAATTTCCAAATATCACAACAACTCCCATTCGCTTCAACTTCCAACAGTTCATAATTCAAATCAATATTCAAAGATACGGGTTACCTCATTCTTCATGGTTGAGCGGAGACGAGTCGTGGTGTTGAGTCTTCGACGATTATTACTTAATCAATTTACACATTTTTAGACTTCAATTCAAAAGACTCTTGGTTCCAGAGCGGAAACCAACTGTAACAGCCCGGATTTCTAGGGTATAATAAATACGGCGAATGCTACCTAAGCGAACTTAAATGCAACAAGAACATAGGCTAGGGTTTCATTTAAAGAGATTTGACCAAGTGTTAAATGAACTATCAAGGCAATAAGTCAACGGCTTACTCACGAAAATCAAGATTTAATAGATAACATAGGCTAAGCTCAAAAGTCAAGGGTTTACTGTAACTCCAACAAAACGCAATATTTCCCAACATTCCAAATCAAAGAAATAAGTTCAAAACAACCAAAGATAATAAGTTTTCCCAAATATTCAGCGGAAGCAATCCAAGAGAAAGCGGAGCCATGTATGAAGACACGTCTACACTTAAAGTTCCAAACATCCATTTTATTGGATTCAACTGTCTCAACACCACCGACCGCCCATCGCCGCTCAACCTGCACATAGGTAAAACACATGTAGGGCTGAGTATTTTAAGCATACTCAGTAGACTCATGCCAAAACGTTTTAATAGTTATGCCACCCTTACCATAGTGAACTCGAGGTTTAGCATTTAATTTAAAAGATAGCATCGAGTATCACAAAATATTTCATGGACTGGCCAGTCAAACAATATCTCCCATTTTCTCATCAATCAACAATATCAAGGTGCGACGAAGTGTGGCCACATTTTCGCCCACGAGACCGGCCGACTAGCAAGGATGGCTCCCGATCTCCAGTGTACACTAGCCTAATAGGGTTTGCGGCCCTACTCAGACCCGAATTCGTTTATATAGCCCTATAGCCTAATGGAGCGCACTCGCAAACTAGGCATCAGACACACACAATAACCAAAATAATCATAGGCATGGCATAACAGTTTAATCCACCCTTATTGCTCCACTTTCATATATTTGCAACATAAGAGAGAGTTTAAGAATAAAGCCCACCTCGATTTCC
This sequence comes from Salvia hispanica, assembly GCF_023119035.1. NCBI lineage: Eukaryota > Viridiplantae > Streptophyta > Magnoliopsida > Lamiales > Lamiaceae > Salvia > Salvia hispanica. The sequence continues at coordinate 36,341,275 of NC_062969.1, read as the reverse complement.
TTCGAATTTCAAGTACGTACTTCTTCTTGTTATCACACCGAGAATGCGAGCTATCACCTTTAGTTCATGTATTTCAAATAAGTCTCAATCATGGATCAAAATCATGCATGTTCTCACATTTCCCTTTTTCCCATCGATTATTTTCAATATTCCCATTCAAAATCAAAGTACGATTATCATATCGTTTTTATTCACACAACAACTCCAGATTTATCATCAAATCGTGACACGCATGAGTGTTTTCCACACACAACACACGCACACGCACACGCACACGCACAACGCATGCGCACGCTTACTGAGGCATGCACACCCACACACACACGGTCACACACACATACACATGCATCCCAAATTCATCGATTAATTTCCCCTTCACTCATTCTAAATGCATGTGGACTCAAAAACACCGATTGATCGGTAGAAGAAGAGAAGATCAAAATAAAAATACCTTTTCAATAGAACAATCGGTAGGAAACAAGTAGGATCTTGTTTCTTCAACAAATTCTCGAATTGCAACTTCAATTCTTCTCCAAAAGATAAAGAATTAATGGAGAAAGTAGAAGAAAAATTTGAGAGAGTGGGAGAGGGAGAGAGACGACGTGAGGTAGGGGGGGCGATTTTTGTGTGATGCTAGGGTTTGATTTCTCACTCTTATTTATAGAGTGCAAGATATAATCCAATAATTAAATAAATCAAGATTTATAGAGATATGGTGGGAGAAGTGGTGTTAAAAAGGTTGAGAAAAAAGGGGATTTTCGGAATTTAGGCTATTTAATTAGCCTATGATTTAATTTAGATATTTGACAGAGTAGAATAAAATATCACGGAGCAAGAATAAAAATAATAAATCTCCCCAAAAATATAGAAGTAGGCGTGATTTTCAATTCCTTAGAAGGAATTTAATTAAAATCCTAATTTAATTAGGATATGACAAGATCTTCTTCTATTGGCAAGATATGCTAGGATATTTGAATTTATTTATGGAAGAGAATAAACAAGGGATCAAATAATAGAATAAAATAATCCCTTCTCCCATAATATAGGAGATTTTCGAAAATCTCCTTAAAGAAATCATAGGGGCCGAAATTCGGACTTTGGATTTAATTCGGATAATTATCCCAAGCAATAATTAAATCCAAGAAAAATAGGATTTCTTTCCAATAAATAGGAGGGGTCGAAAATTCCACTTTATTAAATAATGCTCCTATTAAATTCCCACTCATCCCTTAGGAAAATAATTCACCCCAATATTATTTTCCCCGCATCAAAATATTCACATATTCGAATTTCCACCTCCACTTCACATTTTCCAACGATTTTGACCATCCCACAGCCACGTCATATTTTCCACAATGTTGACTATTCAATAGCCACGTCACATATTCAACAAGTTTGACTATTCAACTCAAACTCAACTTCATATCGCAATTAGGTCACAAAGAATATTGCACTAAATCACTCATCATTTAATCCACATATATCATAGCATTAAAAGCATTTAATGCAAAAAATTTCACGTCTCAAAAATTAGTGTTCGAAAAAGCGGGGCGTTACACGTCCCATGATAAATGAGAGATTTCCTTTTATGGCAAAAGAGCAACCCTTTATCTCTTACTTTCCGCTCTCATACTTTTTCTCACTTATATTTTATTATCTTTTTATTTAGAGTGAACTACTACAAAAATGGTCCATGGTCTATGGGCTTATCTTGTCTATAGTCCATGAACTTTAAAAATATCGCCAGTAGTCCCTGGACTAAGGGTTTATTTCGAAATTGGTCATTTTGGCTATTTTTGATCCAAAACTGCACTTGTGAGCATTTGGGTAATTTCGTCTTTTCACATTTTAACTTTTTCAATACTCCCTCCGTCCCACAAGAATATGCACTTCTTTCCTTTTTAGTCTGTCCCACAAGAATATGTACTTTCTAATTTTGGAACTCTTTTCCCTCTAATGAGGTGGGACCCATTCTCCACTAACAATACTTTATTTATTTTTTCTCTCTATCTTTCTCTTACTTTATCAATTATGCATTAAAAACTCGTGACCAACCCAAAGTGCATATTCTTTGGGGATGGAGGGAGTATGATGTTATTTCAATGATGTACTAAATTAGATATTAATTTAAAATTATTTTCTTCTTCCCCTTGACATCCTTCACTTTTTTTTTATTTCAATATTAGATTTAATTTTATAAAATAAATTTAAAATTTGGATTTTTAAATACCAATATTTTTAATTAAAATTATTAATTTATGTATTTATTACTATAAAAGAGTTTTGTGTGAGTTGGCTACATAGTTTTATTTCTATATATATAGCTATAAGACGAGAAAGAATACATAAACTAATAATTTTTTAAAAATCTAAATTTTAAATTTAATTTTATAAAATTAAATCTAATATTGAAATTTATAAAAAAAAACAAAGTGAAGGATGTCAAAGGGAAGAAGAAGATAATTTTAAAATATCAGATTTAGTACATTATTGAAATAATATCATATTGAAACAGTTAAAATGTGAAAAGATGAAATTGCCCAAATGCTCAAAGAGTATTTTCGGATCAAAAATAGCCAAAAGTACCAATTTCAAAATAAATTCTAAGGAATACTGACGATATTTTTAAAGTCCAGAAACTATGAACAAGATAACTCCATAATTGTTGTTCACTCTTTTATATAACCATTGCCCAGAAAAAATGTGTCGTATATAATGAGAGGGAGGTAGGACTACATATTGACTTTTGTACTCAAATTTCTAAATGAAAGAGCATAACTTAAGATTAGAACTTATTTGGGTTAATCATCTACTGGAGCTTATAAGATCATTACCGAATATAATAGGAGTATCGTATAAAGATCTAGACAAGATATCGTATGGAGATTAATAAACCTCTTCTAACTTACAGCATCAGATAGTATAGACTACAGAGTTTGAATTACCATAATTGATTTGTGGGCATCATCTTGTTTGGACTGATAAACACAAAATTCGAATCCTTGTACATGTAATAGTTCTTTTATATTTTGTTATAATATATTTTGCTTTTGTAATATGAGATGTTTTAATTTACATTGAAATGCATAAGAAGTAAATAAATCTAAGTCATCTGCAAGTAGTCTAGTTATGATTGGTGTTCAGAGTAGGTAATTAAGTCGGTTCTTGCAGAAGAAAAAGAATTTTCACGACTTAGATAGCTTTGACTATCTATCGTGAAAGGTTGCAATGTCAATCCAAAAGTTTATTTACCTAAGAAAATGAACAACTTAGGTGTGGTATAGCACTGAAGGCTCAAATAGTGAGATAAGTCTTTCTTGGCTATTTACTGAAAAACGAGGTTTCGGTGATTATCGTTTGTTAATAATTTTTGACATAACATCGAGCATACGATATTAATTGATACTATGACCTATTAAATGCTGAGGGTATTTCGTTGCCCAAGAATCCTGATAGATTTGGTGGTGATCATTAATGTGAATGCTTTAACACACGTAGACTTTGAATATTCGCATAGTTCCCGGACTTCCTGTGCGGTGTACTTCGCAAACATTGGAGAAAATCTCCTAATGCGAACACTGATGTTCAACATCCAGTGCAACTTCATATCTGAGGTTCGATTGGGGGCTGAGGTCGAAGCAAAGGGCGAAACAAGGGTCAAGACGATGCATTGATCGCGTGGGCAAAGAGGGGCCACTATGCATATGCAAAGGCTAGTTTTCAAAACATGAGATTATTACTAGAATGGTAGAATTTGAAAAGTAAAAGGTTAAGAAATTAGAACATTTTGAAGAAGATAATAATTTTGAGATGTTGATGAAGTAGGGAAAGAAGTTGAGAATTTATAGGAGGGGAATAAACGGTAGGAATTAGGATGATAAACGATATCGAATCTGGCTCTACGAACTAGGCCAATCGTGGTCACGTTACACACCCCTTACGTTGTGGATGGCCTGATGAATTCAGGAACAATAGAAGCATGCTTTATTCCACCGCTTCTGAAAAAGTAGCACTGCAATGTGCATAGAGGTTAAAGGAGTTCACTGATTGAAAACTGTATTGTAGGAGTAGTTGATTAATAAAGGCAATATCATCGATACATCATAAGTACAAAAAGTGTAGAAACAAGTTGTAGAGAATGACAAAAAAAATCACTGATTTTTGTGAGGCAAGCTTACAATTCCTGAGACAAACAAACTGTGAACATACATCTATATGAAATTGTAAATACACATTCATTAATTATCAATGGTTATCCATATTCTTTTCAGGTTGTGAATCTCTTCCAGAAGCGGTGGTTCTGCCATAGCAAATGTATCTCTTCAATGGGGACTTGCTTCGTCTCCGGCAACAAGAAGAAGATGAAGCATGTCATGATGAAGATCAAGCCCGCGAATAGTAAGAAGATGCCGTATTTTAGATGGCAGAGCGCCGCCAGGAAGCACTGAGCGATGAGCGCCGTGAAGAGCATATTCACACACACCACAATGCTCTGCCCCGCTGATCTCGTCTCCAATGGGAACAGCTCGCTAGGGACCAACCACCCCAACGGCCCCCATGATCGCCCGTAGGCCAGCACGAATATGCATATCACCACCACCAGGAAGATCCCAATACCTTTGGGCAGCTGTTCTCCCTCTCCAAATTTCAGTGCTAGAGTAATGGCTATTGCAACCTACAAAACCAATCATATTTTGCACTTGTATGGCTCAGTCGTAAAATAGAAACGTATAAAGAATGACTGAACTGGTGACGTTAGAAGAAATGAATACCGAGCATAGGAAGAGCTCACAGCCAGCTTCCAAGAAGAAAGCTCGTCGACCAAACTTGTCAACAAAGGCCATGGATATGAGAGTGGCCACGACCAACGTGGCGCTGGTGATGGCAGAAGAGTAGAGAGCCACGCTTGAGCCAAAACCCAAGGTCTGGAAGAACACGGGGGCGTAGAAAAGTATGGAGTTCATCCCAGTAAGCTGCTGAAACGCCGGTATACCAATGGCACCAAGGACCAACTGGGGCCTATTCTTCCTCCTCAACAGGTTCCGAAAAGGATGCTTTATAGCCTTAGCCGCATTGCTCGCGTCAATCAGGTCTTGGAACTCCGCATCAACCTTTGGAGTGCCTCTCACCTGTTGCCAATTGAAATACTTATAACAAAGAACTGAAACCACTATATAAGTCTAACGAGCCACTCCTCTAATGGATTACCTTCTCCAACACATTCCTCGCCTCCTCGTACCTGCCTTGTTCAACGAGGCTGTTGGGAGTCTCGGGGAGGACAATCCCGCCCACGAACATGAGCAAGGCCGGCACTGCTGCTAGCCCGAGAGACAGCCTCCACCCCCACGGATGGATCCTTTCAACTCCATAATTCACAAAGTTCGCCACAAAGATCCCGAGGCACGTGGTGAGCTGGAAGAGCTGGTTGATGGCGCCCCGTATCTTCGCAGGCGCCATCTCTGAAAGGTACAACGGCACTGCCTGCACAGCATAAGGCTTTCACATCATTAATTTAATTGCTCATATAAAACGAGATATTCCCAAAAAAACTAGTGTTTGGTTTGCTGACTTGATTGCCGAAGCCAATGCCGAAGCCGAGGAGGATGCGGCCGATGATGAGCATTGCGATGTTCTGAGCGGCGGCGTTCATGATTGCACCGGAGAAGAAGCTGATGGAGCCGCAGATGATGCTGGCCCTGCGGCCTCTGTTTCGGGTGACGTGGGAGGCTCCGAATGTAGAGACTAAGGCGGCTAAGTAGAGTGAGGATGTAAAGAGGGTCAGAATCTGGTTGTCGTATTTGCAGTAATCTGTTTCTTTGAGATGCAATTGCTTCCTTCTGTATACTTTGGGGAAGAATTCAAACAAGAAGTCATCCATGGAGGTCACTCCTCCTGCAATTTTCAAACTCGATTATTAGGATTTAGGAATGCTTAAGAATTGATGAAATAAGGGGAAAAGAAAAGCTACCAGAAACACCGAGATCGTAGCCGAACAAGGAGCCGCCCATGGAGCCAACAATGCAAGCGAAGATGAAATAAGGAGTGATGGTATACTCATAGAGATGAGCTCTGGCTCCGCCCTTTGAATCCACTATTCCCCCACCCGCCATCTCTCTCTCTCTCTACTCTCTAAATGATAAAGATCAAGATTTTTCAAACCTAATATAGTGGACTGGAAAGAAATGACAGCCTGTTTTGTCAATTATAATAGCGAAATCACAGCTTCAATTTGCTAATTTGTTTATCTCCACTATTTTATTGCTATATTCCGATAACGGTTGACTATGTTGTGCATATTCTTTGTAGAGGAGTAATAAATTTCCGATAATGTCCAAACTAATTTAGTGTGGGCCCATGTCCTTGTCGGAGTAGCGTCTTTATTTGCTTAAAGATTAATGTTATGTGTTAACAGGTTGACTTTGAATGTTTTTGGCCTAGCAGATAAGTTTAGAAGACCATTTCGCATAAATACTACTGCTATTACTAATATTTTCGAAAATTAAGGGATTTATCCATTTTAATCGAATATCTATTTTAGCTGATAACGAGTAATCTTTCTTTCCTTAATACAACAGCCACGCATTTCTATGAATGAAGACATTAATTAAGAAAGAGATAATAACTAATCTTTCTTGAAAATCAGATTTTCTATATGCAGTTCTACGATTTCCGTGTTTCCTATTGGCATAATTAATTCATAATCTACACTAATGATTTGTTTCCTAAAGTAGTAGTGTGAAAATAATATCCTAAACTATACATTGAGGATAAGTTAACTATGAAATTACGTCTCTAAAAAATAAAACCAGTTAAAGAAAATCAATTCGATCTAATCAAAAATAAGGAGACTTATTTACATAAATTTTATCTTTTGTCGAATAGAAAAGAACTAAACGATGTTAATAAATTTCAGTTATTAATATATATGTTTGATTTGATTCGATTAATGCTTAACAAAAACTTACATTTATTTTAATATAGTAGTTGATAAACAGAATAACCATTCCTGCCATGTGATTGATATATACATGCGAAAGCCTACTAAATTCTCCGGAAAAAAACCTTGCTACCTACATACTCCCTCCGTTCCGTAATAGTAGAGACATTTTTTTAGCACGAAGATTAAGAAAAATTGTATTAAGTAAAGGAAGAATAAAGTAGGGAATGAAAAAGGTAGAGAGTTGAAGAGCGAATAAAGTAAGAGGGAGTAAAGTAAATGAGAAGAAATGTGTTGATTTTTACTAAAACGAGAAATTACACTATTATTATGGAACGTAAATGAAAAAATGACTCGACTACTATGGAACGGAGATAATATATTGCAAATTTAGTTATTACTAGTATAATACTGATTCATAAATTACTTTTCTGTCTAGCAACAAAAAAGAAAGATTGATAGTATATCCAGTTATCCACCCATGACCCTGACCCTGACCCATCAATCTCAAGGTATTTATTTTATGTAAACGTAGCTAGTAAACTGCTAACTTTATATTTGAAACCAGCTGTGTGAACATGGATATAAAATACTTTGTTCAAGTGGGTATATTTTAAAACAAACACACATATCCTAGTAACGAAACTTAATTATTACTTTCATGCCATTGTCATTTCAAAGTTTAAGTCTAAGTGACTACTTAGTATTTTTTATCAATCGATTTGACCAATGTTAAATAAAGGTAGCTAGATGACAAGCTGCAAATTTATGTTCTCGAAACCAGTTCATATGATCATGATCATGTGGGTACATTATATTTTATATAAGCATGTAGGTATATTATATGGAGTAATTATTAATTACTCTATAGAAAAGGATTAATTGTCAAAAAATGATGAAATCGAAAATTAAATTCTTAATCCGTGTATAAAATTCATGCCTAAAACCATGACTACATGTAGTATTGTTATCGAAGATCAATTTAAAAGCTGTAAATAATTCCAATATAGTTGCTATATATTTTTAAGTTTATTTATTTATTCTTTACATGCATTTTCCGATACTAAAGTCAAATTTATTGTAGACTTCCATATCATGTCTTTGTCAATTAAATGATCTTATTGGCGAGAAGTAAATGAATTTGATATAACCTATAAATATCTTGTTTTTTATTTGTGAATGAGAGTAGTGGAGAATAATATATATCCACATATAGATTTGTTTAGTAAATAGGGTTGACCCAAGCCACCTCAGTCCAGAACAAAGATCGGCCTAAAATCGATCCACTAGAGAAATAAAATAGATTTGGGTACATCTATGATCAAATAAAAAAAATGATTTGAGCTACGTGCTTCAATTGAATTCTTTCCAAACTCAACCATGCTTATTAGAAGCCCGAGTTAAACTCACTACAAGTCCAATTTAGTAATTAGCTCTAGTTAATTATACTACTTACCATTTTGTTACATAAATGTTCAGGCTAGTAGAGAAACCAAAACAAAATGGGTTTGAGCTAGACAAATGGGTTTATGTAAATCCAAGATTGCCCCCAAATTAACGGTCGTAGTAGGCTCGAACTTTTATCTAAACAAATGTATGATTTAAATGATAATAATTCCTATAATTTTTAACCCGACTAAAATTGCACTTCGATTCACCCCCTCACCACCAGGAGCAGCCAATTTGACATCGTGAATATTCCTTGCCATAACAACATGTGGACTCATCTGTCTCTACATAACGAAGCCGCACCCTTTTCTTTTCTTTTTTTCTAAATGAGCTAACATTTAACTTCAAAAATTGTGCACCATATCATCCCACTCCTAAAGTTCACATCACAAATCAATCATCAAAACTAGTAGTCCATCTAGTATAAGAACCACTTCACCCAGCCACCCACAGAAGCCCAACCCATGTTAGTCGCGCATCAATGCAGTCACGGAGCTTATTAATAATATGATTCCATAGCTGGTTATAGTTGGGCCCAAATTTGAACCCAACTAGCTTAAAAAAAGAAGAAAGGCCCGAAACATTCTTCAATCTCGTCTTCTCTTCTCTGTCAAATATTAAAAGAACTGCAAATATTCAACTCAATTTCTCTTCTCTTCTCCTCTCTCAAATCCCCGATACACACGAGTATGCTCTTAAGTCTACTATTTTAATTTCAAATTGGTCTCGCAATTACAAATACTCGTTTTCGGTGTGAAGTCAAATAGAGTAAAAATTTGTTAGCAAGTATTTTGTAGAAGAGGTTAATATCATCTTATGTAAATTGATAGCAATTAATAGCTCACTGTTTTAATTTTTTATTTTCTTTATTTAATTGATCTCATTAATATACAACATAAGGAATCATATTATTTAAGTCACTCAAAATAGAATTTGGAGGAGACAATATATATTGGGGGACGTAACACATTCACATAAGAAATACTCCTATAGAATAATCAATTTAGGGATTAAGCTATAAAATTATTAATAAGTGATGTAAATTTTACTAGTACTCATTTAAATTCTTCCACCATAACGAAGGTTGTAACACGCTATGAGACCTACTTTAAATGCCTAGGCTTTAAGTTAAGATTCTTTGACGTTTTATACTTTTATTTTATGATCTTTTATGACATTAATAAATACTGTAGTTTACTCAATTTAATTAATTTCTCCCTCCGTCCCACAAATAAAAGTCACATTTGATCATTTCGGTCTGTCCCATAATAAGAGTCACATTTCACTTTTACCATAAATGATAAGTAGGTCTCACATTCTATTATAAAACCAATATAAAAAATGGACCTCATATTCCATTAACATTTTGAACACACTATTATTTATATTTCTTAAAATTCGTGTCCACGCCAAACGTAACTCTTATTGTGGGACTAAGTGAGTATTTATTTGAGGATTACTTGCCACTGGTCGTAATTAATGTAAGTATGTTACTATTCTGGCTAAACTGAAAATCACGCGTGTCATTGAGAATTCTTATTTATATGTGTGTCTTAGTATTTAAATTCTTATTTGTGTAGTAATTTTCAAACCACACTAGATGTGGGCTAATCAAAATGAAATACACTCGCTTAATATATGAATGCACAAAAACGTATGCTCGTGCATTTATGTAATAGTTCAATTTTGATCAACACACAAATTTATTAATACAGCAATGTTTGGTATCTTTCGTGGACCCAAATCCAAGCACTGAGATTCCGCTCATGGCGAAGTGAGGAATGCTAGTTTTTATAAAAAGGCAAAGTTCAAAGAAAATCACGCGATACTTGACCAGCTTATGAGTTATAATAAATTAAGTGTCACATGATGTCGGGCGGAGTGTGGGGGCCGCCAAGACGACAGAATCGTCTTTTTCTTGCTGCAATAAATTAAGTGCGAAATTAATACCTAATTTTATACTTATATGTACTTGCAATTCCATTAGTAAGAATTAATTTTAGTTATATAACCATGGAACTGAATCCAGTAACTAAACACATTCTCGATGTCGATAAAACGATGCTACTTAAATTCCTAGGAATATCTCATGAATTTGATTTGTTTTGTATAAATTAAATCTACTTGGGCATTTAATTTACTGATTTCTACGTGTAGACAAAAGAGTTAGGTATGTAACAAAAAAGAGAGATATACGTCTACATATATCAACCGTTTTGGTTATCGTTATAATTAATTAATGGGGGTAAACCGAAGATTGTTAATATCTAGTTGCATGTGTTACAACATCATGCAATATTGCAATGCAAGCTCCATATATAATTCAATTGAATTTAATTCGATTAGGTGAGGTACAAAGTAGTCTTCCATAGCAATGTATATCAAGCTAGAGATTATTAATTTTCAACATATGTCCTATTATATCTAAATACTTGTAGTATAATAATTGTACTACTAGGCGAATAAGGAGCAAAGAATAGCTAGTAGTCTCCAGTGGCGGACACACATAGAGCTGGGGAGGGGCTTCAGCACATGCCAACAATTTTCTTTTTCTTATTTTCTATTGTTAAATTTTTTAAAAATTTCAATATACAGTCTTCAACCCTTCCTAAATCAGTGCTATTAAAGGCTAAATTATTCGAGATTGAATGATGGAAGGGGCTGAAATGAATTTCAGCTTGTAAAATATACAAAGACAAATGAAGAAATAAGCTGTCATGGTTTTAGCCTTGGGGAAGAAGAAGACCCAACTCCCAAGAAATAAATAGTACAATACGTAATAAAATTTAAAAATGTAGTACAATTTTCAAAGAGTGCGTGTGTATTTGACTTTTCAACTTTTAACTCTTTTTTTTCATCTTTTCAGTTTAATTTTTTAACAAATTTTAATATTTACTGGACTATATATATTAAGCATGAAAATATAAAAGAAATTATGGTGGATTGAATGTTAGAATTTTGTGATTTAAGTTTATTATGTTTGGGTTAGAGTTTGTAATGCTAGGATTAGAGCACTCCCAGTGGTCCGGCTAAAAACTCTCTTATTTCTCCCTAACTCCTGCCACATCAGCGCCACATCAGC